>NC_051181.1:154518881-154550019 GCF_013339695.2 Rhipicephalus sanguineus | reverse complement strand
AAGTGAAATTATGAACCGTCAGCACATAGCTGACTACGATCAAAACTTTGGCATGCGCAACAATAGTTCCACTCGTGAAATTCACTCTGGTGCATCCTCCTGCCCTTTCAGCACTTCAAGAAAACGGCACACTGATTCGAAGAAATATTCCTACAGATCTCACTTGTACATCCGCATTGTCAAAGGCAGTTCGAGTTTGCCATATACTATGCAGGCCCAGGAGCATGACTAGGTCGAAAGGTACTCCATCATCATTTTTAACAGAAAGAAAACGGTTGCCATGTGGACTTAACGGTAACTCTTTTTTCAAAGTTCTCTGTAATATGTCCCAGAAGAACACCCCGCTCCAGCAGTCTATAAACACGTGTTCAATTGTTTCCGGTTTATTGCATAAGAAACAATGTGTGCCCCAAGGTACGAATAATCCCTGAGCCATGCCGGTGCTTGAAACTGCTTTGCAAAAAGGTCCTATACAGGCTTCATGTCGGGAAGGAACCACATTAGCATGTGCAATATAGCGTGCGTGGTAAAAGAGTAAAATAAGAACCAAGCGTCGCACAACGCGAATTCTGTAACCAGGCGTCACACAATGCGAATTGCGCAACTAGTAGGTTTTTGAATGGTTCCAACCCATTACAAAGGGCTCTGCCATAATTCTTCATCGTCATCAGGCACAGCATCAACAAAGTGCGCATAATTCCTTACATGCGTTTAGCAGGTACCAACGCTCTCCGTAGAATGACGAAAACTGGTACAGTGCCTGCTGCCCTACTTCTCAAAAATTACAATGATTGATAGCGTAGTTTGTTCCTCGCAAGTGCACTTGTATTGGTTGCCAAGGAAGCCCATAAGCGCATGATCCATTTCTTCGGGGTCTCAGTAAAATTACAATGATTTATAGCGTAGTGGGTTCCTCGCAAGTGCACTTGTATTGGTTGCCAAGGAAGCCCATAAGCGCATGATCCATTGCCTCGGGGTCTCAGTAAACTTCTTCACCCCCCCCCCCCCCCCCGTCTCTCTCCTATGGCAACGTATGTTATACAGCATGACGGGAGAGGGGTATAGCGACCGCGCGTCACCCAATGCAAATTACTGATAACTGGTGGGCCGTTTAAAGCTTCCAATCCATTACAAAGGGCTGAGCCATAATTCTTCATCGTCATCAGTCGTCACGTCAACAAAGTGCACATATGCCTATACAGACGTGTAGCTGGTGCCTCCGCTTCTCCGCAGAATGACGAATAATGGCTTAGTAGGTGCTTCTCAACTTCACAAAATGGTGATTTATGCGCGTAGGGGGTACCTTTCTAGTGTAGTACTTGTAGTGTACCCCCATGAGAGCTTACAACGGGCTCTAGAAATGCCGCTCTTCCAGCTTTCGCTCTGACTGTGCTGCGGTTTCAGCGCAGGCCTGGCAGATTTTTTTTCCCACGTTCTGTCAGGGAATGGACGATCTATAGACTCCCTCGGTTACTAACGCGAATTCATTATCAGACTTATGTCAGAAATGACAGTATAAATATAATCTGATTAATACAGTGACGCTCCCAGCCCCAGATTCGTTTCGTCCCCATTGAAAGCATATCAGTGTCCAAAGTGGCTCAAGTTAAGAGTGTTTCTGGTTTGCTGTAACTTGACTGCGTAACACTTCATTTCATGTATATTTTCTGTAATATTTGTATATTACGTCGTATTTGCGTATTGTATATTTGTATATTGATTTTTATATTTCTGTATATGGTTTCTGTATGTATATTTGCAAATTGATTCACAATTATTATTATGTTGTATACCTTTTTGATCACAGCACTGGATTCCTGTTTCGTTTTGTTGTACCTGCATGTCAAACCTGTACGCCCACCAGCTATGGTCTCGAAATAGACTGTTAGTATTGAAAATAAATAAAATAAATGAATAAACAGATGGTCCTGATTCAAGTTAAGAGTAATATTAGGTACATAGGATATCGGAGCATAAGTTTACTTAATATAACGGCCAGTTATCTGTGAGGATAAATAATGACACTGAAATTGGATGAGTTTATTAAATGAGCACACGGCCTCCTTGTGAGCAGCTCGTATCACTGCGGCACCTGGCACCCGCCACGGTGGTCTAGTGGTTATGGTGCCCGACTGCTGACCCGCAAGTCGCGGGATTAAATCCCGTCCGCAACAGCCGCATTTTTGATGGAGGCGAAAATGCTTGATTCCCGTGCACTAAGGGATTTAGGTGGTCGAAATTTCCGGAGCCCTCCACTACAGTATCTCTCATAATCATGTCATGGTTTTGGGACGTTAAATCCAAACAATTACTGTTATTTCTGTTATGTGGCACCTGTCAGCAGATCTCAACCACGCGCTTCTTTCTACGCGGCCTCTGAGATCCGCTTCTGGAGGGCAACGGAACAAAGTTAACCCAAGGAATACACCAGGGGGCACGAATGCCGAGGTGTGAGTGCCACTACCAGACACCTAAGTCAAGGTTTTAGGATCGCCTGCAGTTTTTTTGTTTTTTTTTCATCGAGGCAGAGCCACCTCTTCCCCGTGCACCAACCAAAGAGTAGTCACAGATTCTTCGAGTCAGCTCTGATGTGCACATGTTGTTCCAAGAAATACGGGAAAACATTTTTCGATCGTCCTGTTGTGCTTGCAGAAGTGTACTGGCTGCGGTGACAGTAAACAAAGTTCATATTTTTGCGGCCATATAGTAATGAACGACACATGCATAGCTTGTCGTCAGTAAGCGTAAGGTGACTTTGGTAAAAGGCCGAGTCTATTAGCATAATTCAAATTGTAGTCCCAATGGTTGTGGCTGCTTGCGAAACACGAAATTTACAACGTACAACATTATCTCGCCAGCCGATCAATTTATTCATCGATTAAACTTGCCAATGCATGAATAGTTGGTTGTCACTTTGAATACTCATTTGAATATATGTGCAAAGTTCCTTTTCTACAATTAAGTTGCCTTCTGATTTCTTTCTTGGAGCTCTAGTGCGTAAAGAAAGTTTGAGTTAGCTCACCTACACCATAAATCATTTCTACCATGTAAATTTAACGCCGCTCAGTCTTCCTTTATTTTGTTCTGAAAAGATGAAGCAGCGAGTGAAAATTTAATATAATCAGGATAATGCTCCTTTATATACTACGGTCCAGGATTGTTACCCACCCATGTAGTTACTATCGAAGTACTAGTTGTCCATGAACATTAGAAGCCACACGCGCACGTACAATGTTCCAATTACGTGAAAAGAAGCGATAACACAAAGAGGCTGCTGTCACACAACTTGCATGTATGTCCTGTACTTAAAGATTACGCAATGATAAAGATTAATTAAGAGCGTTGGTGGAACCCGGCTCAATGCCAGAGAGAAAATTAAGTGAGCGAATAACAAGCAGCACGAAGTTTTCTTGAATCCCCTAAGGGATCCTCTTAATCCTCTAAAAAAAGATAAAAAAACCTTGGTATGGGATTAGCACCCGTGTTCGACCCAAGGCGATAGTTTTTATTTCTTGATAAAGCTCCTGGGATCTAACCTGCAATATATCTTTCAACTTTTTTTCTTTGCATTCTTTTTTGTTGTTCACTGCTCTAAGTACAATGAGAATCTACGGAACCTTAACACACTGACGCTCTAGGCTTAGGCAACAGGAAGATTAGGTCTTGGGAAAGCCGTCGCTCTGTAATTTGAGAGTAAAAGCTTAAGGGGCTACTGTCTGTGGGTTTTTGTAGCTTGTGTTTTCCATAGTTTCAGTGAATGATGTTGTAGTATAGGATAAGGTAGCGCACGCGCCGAGCTAATTGCAATTGCAGCTTGCCATGAAGAGCCAAAGAACACGACAAATATCATAATGATGCGGTTTCTGCGGCTTTAAACTTCGTCGCTTTGACAGCAGCCGGATTGCGTAATTTATTCCTCTATCTTTTCTTTTTTATACATAGCGCACACAACTTAGTGTCTCCGCGCTACGGAATCACTCGTTGTGCCTCCACACTTTGCCTAGGGCCTCCACAGACACACGCACACGCACGCACGCACTCTCTCTCTCACACGCACGCACACGCACACACACACACACACAAACCCACACACACACGCACACACACACACACACACACACACACACACACACACACACACACACACACACACACACACACACACACACACACCTCATAAATGCAATTCACTAGACTTCGTTTTCATCATTTCAGGTAGTTCATGTACGCACCAGTTCCTAATACGATATAAGCATGGTTAGGACCCGCTTATTACCCGTCGTACTCCGCAAAGCGACGTATGTTGCGAAGATGATATGCACGATGTTTTTGATAATCTGCTTGAAAAATTCGATCTCCCGGGCGTGAATTCAACGTGTCTACATCTTTAATTTGTAATCTGAAAGTTCTCGGTTATTCTAAAAATTCGGGCAAAATACGCAACCTCCATTTCGTATAGTCTTGTGACTCTAGGAACTAATTTATATATTCTGATAACTTCTCTTCGAAACATTCGTGCTTTTTGTATCTTATAATGCCCCACTTTGCATTCATGAAAAGCCTGAAATTCTCAGCATTCCTTTCTATGTCGTCGTTGTAGCCCGTGCATTCGTAGCGGGAGACAAATAGAGGTCGACAAATTGCTTCAAGATTAAAAATTGCTTGCACGTTATGTCTCTATATCGCTATATTTCTTTTGATTTTAGGTTTCAGATCCAGCGGGAACGCTGCTAGCAAGATAAAATTACTTTGCGGGCTTATACATTTGTCTCACTTAGGTTCGCGGTCGAAAAAGCAGTCGCCTGCACGGTGGCGAGAAATGCGGACGTCGCAAAGAACCCTGGAGGATAGGGACGCGGCCGATCCAGCACTTACAGTTAAGGTTTAGGTGATATCGAATCAACACATAGGTTATTACGAGTGAGACAAGTGAGCTTTGCAAAATTAATCAAAACTGAAGGTTCGATGTCTACGTGTTTTTAAATGCGAAGCATTTATTAGCGAACCTCAGGCACTTTGGCCGTTTCTATCTATCTATCTATCTATCTATCTATCTATCTATCTATCTATCTATCTATCTATCTATCTATCTATCTATCTATCTATCTATCTATCTATCTATCTATCTATCTATCTATCTATCTATCTATGTATCCGCCTACGTCTGGGCGCTCTCCTGGTCGTCTCCATAACTTGTAATATACCAAAATTGGCCTAGCAGGGGATCAGTGTATGATGAACACGATTCACTGGTCATGACATGAATAACGCAAAATACCTGTCGCCTACGTCATGAAACCCTTTCTCTCAATCACGTGTGGCACATACCCGTAAACCAGAGTTAATGTTATGCGGGTATGTGCCACAGGTGATACAGGGCCTCAACCAACACACTAACCGCGAACACACAGATCGACACGCCAGGAAAGTGATAATAATACTTGTCGGGGTTTTATGTCCGAAAACCACGATATGATATGAGAGACGCCGTAGCGAATGGCTCCGGAAATTTTGACCATTGGGTATTCTTTAACGTGTACCGAGATCGCACAAAACACGGGCATCTAGCATTTTGCCTCTATCCAAATGCGACCGCCGCGGCCGGGATCGAACCCGCGACCTTCGGGTCAGCAGCCGAGCACCTTAACCGCTACACCACCGCGGCGAACGCAAGGAAAGTGAGGAAACTGAAGACAGAACACCCCTGGAAGACGCTCAAGTACCATCCACTCGTCCACATGGTCTGCAACGTGGACCACGGGGATTACGCAAAAACCGGCGTCAATGCTTCCTACGGTAATTCTGCTGAGAGAACCATGCAGGCGTCTCAACATTACCGGTGTCTTCAACATTGATTTATCAAGACCCAAAAATGCTTGGTCCTTATATTGCGTGAAAGACGGATTGGATGCGGAGAGGGCACCAAAAGACCTCACTGCCACGTCCAGGAGAGGAGGCATTATAGATCATTTCATCGTAAGAGGCATCCAGGATTTCCACCAGCTGTACTATACCTCGCACTTCACTACACTTAGACCCCTCGTAACCGCGATCACGAACGGATCCGATTAACAAGTCCGGTCCAGCTGGTGGTGCTCATTGATCACGGTGATGATGACCTTGTTCGAGAACTGTCAAGAACCCCTTCTACACATACACACGGGTTCGTGAAACATGGTGTTGGTAACACCCATGTTCTGCTGCCATCGCTACAGCAACTGTAAACAACTGGTTATATAATACATATGCGACTCTTCAACATATGAGTGTGCGTATACCACTTCCATATTTCTCTAGCGTCATTCCGTAACGTTTCGCTCAATGTGAAAAATTACGCCACAGTCACCATCCCGCGCATGCTTCGCATAACATCAATTCCCACGGTACGTGGGATCTGCCGAATTTTTTTTTTCTAATAAATGCATTTAACGAGAGGTTGGTGCCCATGTGTGGCACCGGATTCTTCTCTTACATGATAACTGTCATCTTAATATTGTCAACAGTGACAAACCTAGATAAACACATGAACTAGACATTCCCACACTCAGTTTCAGTACTCCAATAAAAATGTTTGCGCAACAGGACAGAGAGAGAGCGAGAGATACCAAGAGGAAAGGCAGGGAGGTTAACCAAGCTTTGGTTCGGTTGGCTACCCTACACTTGGGGTGAGGGAAGGGGGAATAATACAAAGGAAAGGGTAAAGAAGAAAGAAGAAGAGTAAGAAAGAGATGGATGAAGAGTTAGCTCGAAATTACACAACACGAACTCGCGCTGTTAGTTCACAGGCGCTCGTGAAGTCCGGTGGTCCTCAAGAAGCACAAGAGGGCTTCCGTGGCCTTGCGCATATGCGAGACCGTAGGCCAAGGTCCCAAGATGTTCTTTTCTGTCAGTGGTCTTGAATCCAGGTGACGGAGAGAGTTCGCATAGCCTAGCAGTTCATGCAAACGAAATGTCCATACATAAAATAAGTAATAATATTATCACCTGGGTTTTTACGTGCCGAAACCACGATATGATTATTCAGGCGACAGCCTTAGACGCCTCATCAAACGTGAAAATTGACCATCGTCGTCGACCATCGTCCCGAGGTGTCAGCGTCAACATGAGGGATTCAAAATATAATCACGCGATGACGTCACAAAATACCAAATTTCGTGACGTCGCATGATGATGTCATCGCACCACATCACCGCTTGGTGAAAGGTGGGCCGATCACGGAGGCGATGTAAAATCAGGCGAGGTGCTTAAGTCGTGCTATGCCTCTGATCCTGAAGGCAGTCGGAAATCCACGTTAGGTGCAGAAAGCTTTCGGAGTGGGACGGCGGAGGGTCAGCACATTGACTAGGAAAAAAAAGATGTTGGCTTTCGCCTTTGAGTCATCTTAGGCGAATGCACAACGGAACCTGTGAGTTTTTAGACAGGCCGCAATGGAGTGCTCCGGAACTTTTGACTGTTTGTTCCTGTTTAACGTGCACTGGCATCGCACAGTATACGGACATGTACGTATATTCTCGGAAGGCTGGGGGTGACGACTGCATAGTTTCTGAAAAAAAATTAGAAAGCGACACAAAAACAACAACAATAATAATAACAACAACAATATTAATAAGAATACCTACAGCAACAATAACGATAATCAGCTACTCGCTAGATGGAAGGGGATAGGCGTGAAGCGCGGAAAGCGTCTGTACTGCTTTTCTTGACAGCCTCCTTTTCTGGCGCTGTTCTTAAACCTAAATAATTAACCAACTACGCAATCTGTAAAAATCCGAGAGCCGTAAGATGGCAGTACGTTAATTCCTAGGCGGACAGTATTGAGGCACTCATGCTCTGAAATGTACGTTTTACTACGGCAACTAAGCGCTGAAGCTAGATAACTTTGAAAGTGAAAGGAGGAGACTGACAGTACTTCTCACAACAATTATGAGTGTACGATTTTTTAAAATACCATATCATTACTAGCGCGGAATAACATTTTGTTTTAAATATTGTGTAAAATTAAGTTTTGCCGAACACAGGAGGAATAATGCACCTTAAAAAAGCGGTACACTAAACTGCAAACGCCACATAATTGCACGAATGACAGCTTCCATTGCGTACCGAAACAGACGTCCAGAGATTTCCCGTCTCTAGTCTTCAAATCCAAGCTACTAGAAAAAAAAGACAAAAACAAAACGCACGAACAAGAGAGAGCGGTCGTGTAAAATAAAACGACGCGTTAAATTAACTCGAAAACAACACGACGAACAAAGTCGTTGAGATCGTGAAGGGGAATCCCCCGTGGTTTCATGTCTAAACCACTGTCTAAGAGATATGGGAAATCAAAGGAAAAAAATTCTTTGTATATAGTTTTTAGCGCACCCTTTTCGCAGTTTGCTTGTTTCGGTTCGCATTAAAACGACGACGAATTCAGCGAGTTTCCTTGTTGAGACGTAACATTTTTCTGCCTCTTTTTGAGTTTCCTTTTTTGTCTGTCCATGTGTTTTTCACGGCAAAGAGTGCATCTTTAAGAAAATGCGGCGAGTGTGCGGAATCTCATAGCGTGACAAGTGTGATGAATTATTTACGCTCGTCGAAGGATTTCAAGGGAACGATGGTCTGCCGCACAGTTGCTAGACTTTGGCTGCCAGAAAAGGCTAGAGTCGAGTCCTTGTCACTCAACATTTCGAGCGATATTGTGAGTAGATTGATTTAATATATTCACTCTGACAGCCGGACTGCTCAATTCACCACCACAGTTGGTTTGCTGGTTCATGTTTATGCAAGGGTCACGCAAGGGTCGACACACGTCAAGAAGGGTCATGCAACGCGACTTTAGTGACGCGAAACACTTCGAGTGCCCGTGATGTATGTAATGTTGATTTCATGTCGCTGCCTTAAAGTTTCTCGAATATCATGATTTCATGTCACGACTCTATACTCAAAATCTGAGGTGTACCACTGTGTGACCTTCAGAAAAATGTGGAAATTTTAAGGGATCGTTTTTCTTTGTTATACACAATATTATGAGAACTATTATTGTCTGTTAGTTCTCATTAATACTTCAGAAAAATGTTGCATGCAGCATAAGTAGGAGTATTCGACTCCTGCAAGCCAGCGATCTGTACATTAGAAATTAGTCGCGAGCTGATTTTTCTATTTCGTTTTGATTTGAGGCATTTCTTGTTCGCAGAATGATATCAGGTGGTAGAGGATACTTGTATCACCTGCAGAACCTCAGAGCCTGACATGCAGTTGAGATACACATGGGATAAAGGCCTTATATTGTATTACATGAACCTGCCTAAGCAGCTCATTGTTTCTGTCAATAGCAACTAGCGAATCAATAGCAGAGCTGATAAGTAGATACTGTTCATGAACCTACTGACGTAAAGCACAACAGCCAGAATATGCACTGGAAACATGATCAGGCTTATGTAATACCAACTCGTACAATTCTGTTATTTCCCCCGGTGCAACGTGAACATCAGCGAAATCTCAGTGTCATGTTTATTCTGAACCTCTCCTCACGCACGCGTCTAATGAAAGTTTCGTGATGAAGTTGGATCTCATATGATAAATCGATTTTAGATCATAGCATATCGCATATGTGATACGGCCGCGACTGCTTGGGTCGCAATTTCCCGGTAGATCCCGTAGTTTCTTCTGATTCGACGTTCATCTGTACCGAAGATTCTGCATAGACAAAAGTCGTTGCAAGGGATCGGATAATATTCGAAACCGAATATTTCTACCAAAACCACCTAACTAGCGGTTAAGGTTTCTTTTTTTTTATTAAGACCGATTTCAAAACTGCAGTACGACACCAGCTTGAGTCAAACTCGGCCATCTTTTCATAACAGTAGGTTTCGCTGCCTATATATATATGTACAACCGGAAGCAGGTGTACTGAACGAGACGTCCGCTCGAACTTTTCCTGCTGCTCTTGTTCAACGCTTCGATGCTGTATCGACGCCATTTCATATCGAAGACGACTGCTACCCTGGCCCACGGCAAGGGTTCTGATGCACCGACTTCGGTCGTCCAAAATATATTCGCGAGCGGAAACCAATTTTCTCCGAGAATCTCCCGTTATTAACATTCTGAGTAAAGTCGCTGAAAACTGGACGAAGCAGCTTTCGCGTTTCGTTCAACTACGAATAGTCTGGGGCGTACACTGTTATGAACCTCCAAATATACGTGCTACCAAACTTTCGCTAATTTGGTGCGCCGATTTAGAGACCCTGTGGCCAGCTTAGTTTTAACCGCTGCCTAGCGATCTTGGCGAACAGCAGAGTTCCTCAACTTTGGTTATAGTCGCCTCGGAAACGCAACTAACACGCGGCAAAGCCATAAACTATGAAATTCAGTTCCGTTCCTGCTTCAGTTAATAATCTCAGGCTGTCTCCATCTGTCTTGGTTATAAAAAACGAAACACTTTGATCATGTGTAATCTAACATGCATAAAAGTTTACAAAAAAATTGACATTTGCTGCGCAAAGGAACGACATTGGGGGTACAGATTTAACCTCGTACCCTTGCGAGTTCTTTGCCAAGTTCTTCAGCAGAATTGTTGCGTTTGCTTAGCCTACTTAATGCTTTTTCAGAAACAGAGGGTTGTGCATATATCCTATGAAACTTTGCAGATCTGTCTTGTTTGTGTGTTTTTTAGATACCTCTGTTTCGTTCGTAATTTAATGTTAGATAACTTTACTAAGTCCTCAAACCTCTTTACGCTAGCGTTATACCGGGTTACCGTATCCATAAACGTGAGAGGCCGGATAGGTGGTGTCATCTAGATGGGGTCGAAATGGACCAAGCATGCACAAAATTGTTATTGCAGAAACCAAGTGCATTCTACTTCTCTACTGGCGCAAATTCCTTGTAACCGCGTAGTACCAAATGGGTTGCCTTTTAAACTTTGTTTTCCTAAGAAACACTGGACGAAAACAAGCAAACCACAGGTATATAACTGTGGTTGCACGAAGCCTCACAAGATGAGGACACCGTCGTCCGGTAAACCGGAATTCCGTAAACCCCTTTGCGTATACTGGTATATTGTATACGTTAAAAACAACTTTCATAGTATGTTTAAGTTCATAATGTCTCGAAAGGAAAGTTCCATTGGTATTCATGAGGTGACAGATGTCCCCAACATTTCCTTCTAATCCAATATAAGAGGACAGTTTAGTAACTGTCATGGAGACACCGACTTCTCTTCGCATTGTCTGCAGTGATCGGAGTCCTAATAATGATACCTGTCCATGATCGGCACAAGTGACTATGGCAGAATGTATCCGCCCAGAGGAGGTGCGACGCCAGAAGGGGCACGGGGTGAAGAAGCAGAGCCATCCCCCCCCCCCCCCTCCCGCCAATTTGCCCTTCGCCTAGTAGAAGCATCCTTTTCGGCACATACATTTCTTGAACAGGCTATGAGCAAAGGAAACGAGCACACCGTGCTAACTAACATACGTTGATTGCTTTTCAGTTGCGGTCATTTGAACTTCCAAACGTATCAGTCTGAAGTATACCGAGTGCGAAATTCCATAAGGATGCACATTTGTATGTGCACCAGACAAAGAACGACCATGTGAAAAGCGCTGGAACACTGCGAATAATTAATTAAATATGAGCAATAAATTTCGCAAACCATTTATACAACTTCTTCACGAAAAGAACTGTTTGAATCGATAAAAACAACGTGCCATATGGTTAAACCTGTGATAAAACGAAACGACTAAGTTCAGGGTATGCCCAGTTTATGTTTTGCGAGCCTGTATTATAAGCCTTCTCTTGGTGATGCATGCCTCAGAAAGAAATGAACGACAGTTGCTCAAAGGGGTGTTTTTATACGCTTATAGAAATGTTTGGAAGAATGAACTTTGTGGTGTAGATTGTTTTCCAGAGGTTTCGGCCACTTACCTTCGCAATGGGAAAGGTGCCACCTGAAATATTGCCAACTCTTGCTAAGCGTGAAAGCGATGATATAGTCAGGTGGGCTCTTTCGCTTCATGTTTAGCTTAATTTCCAAATGGCTTGTTTTCGATGGTGGCCGGCATCTACTGTGTATTGTTTCACTAGATGTGAAGCAGTGGCTGGGATTAGGCGTAGACTTGTGGACGCACTGCAAGTCGCTCTTCATTGAATTCACGTTCTTCACTGGGCTGCGCTTCCGCCGCAAAAAAAAAAAGAAAGAAAAGACAGCGTAAGAAAGTCGGACAAGTTCAAACGCTTAAGGTCATGTGGAAGGAATGTTCGCAAAATCTGTACGGAAAAAGCAATTGTTTCGCTTTTTTTTAACACCTAAATGCGCGAGGGTGTTCATTTTTGTGTACGTCATGGCCAGTTCTCTTCTTGCGAAATCCAGTGTATGAAGCCTGCTGGCCGTATAAGCCTTCGGCATCTCGCTACGCAACACAAACGTCACGCCGCTTAGATATTTTCCAAAGAATGTGTATTCCGAGGAATGCGCAACGCAACCGGTACGCCTCTGAACTGCCTGAACAAACAGGAGATTGTTTACCGTTGCCGTGGCGGTATGTGTGAGGAACGCCAGAAGGTTCGACATTACTTTAGTTTTTTTTAATCAGTTGCTGTTGGAGCACCAAAAAAGGAAAGTGCAAGACAGTTTCGTATTCGAATACGCTGCATTGCTCAATACGTTTTGTGAAGAGAAGAAATAGTAGAGAAGGAAAGGCAGGGAGGTTAACCAGTATAGGACAACCGGTTTGCTACCCTGCACATGGGGTCAGGGTGGGGGAGATTTAAAGATGGAGAGGAAAGAGAGAGAGAGAGAAAGATAGCACATGACACAGCACACATAGAATCAGTCGGTCACTCTTGCGTGGTAGCATAGCACACATAGAATCAGTCGGTCACTCTTGCGTGGTAGTTGGTCACTTTTGCGTGGTACGCGACATTTCTGTCACAGTCGCTTGGCCAAGTTCGTCGCTCTCAAAAACGTCAGCAGTGCCTTCGTCGCCTTCAGTTGTGATGTCTTCTGTTGACAACATGCAAGTATTGTTTGAACAGACATTGGTCTACTATCAAGGCGCGCTAGAACGGACGCCAATGACTGTCTCTGAGCATTATATACCGGACAGTCGCACAGGACGTGGTGTAGCGTCTCCTCGCAACGACAGGCATCGCAGAGAGCGTTGTCGGCCATTCCAATTCGAATGATATATTTTGTGAAATTTTTCGTTTGGGTGTGCGCGGTGAGCGCCGATGTTTGTGCGCGTATTGCCTGTTCTCTCTTTCCTCCTTGCTTTCTCTATTATTCTTCTCCCCTCCCACTCTTTCGCGTAGGTTAGCAAACCGGGTACTACCTGGTTAACCTCCCTGCATTTCCTTTGCCTTTCTCTCTCTCCCTCGCTTGATGAAAAAGTCCAAAAGGGGGCAATAGGTGGCACTCTTTCGAGGCCGAAAGTCAATGCAATCGTGACCGCATATCATCGAATAGCTCGTCAAATAACAAGGGACGCTGTGTTGCGGACGTTATTAACCAGAAAGCTACGGCGGCATAGGGCATTGTACTGTAGAGATCAGCTTGTTGCTGTTTAAGCGACATCCAAGAGCGACCGTGAACGTGTAAAGTTGTAAAGTGACCTTAATTTACCATCGGTAATCTATTATTCGTGTCTTCGATCGTAGTAAACCACTTGTAAAAACAAAGCAAGTGGCTCAATGAAGTTGGAAATAAAGTCATATTTCATATTGTGGAGTATTTCTTCAAAAGATGCTATAGCTTTCTTTGACTACCAACATAAATAAATTGTAGAAAACAAGCTTAGAATAACAGAGAGCTGAGCTAGTTGGTAAGTATTCATTCCAAAAAGACAGGGCGTGCACCAGCACGCGTGCCGACCACCACGCGTGCCGGATTGATAGGCTCGCCTGTTGCATGGGCATGCGCAGATAAGTTTTCGTGCCTTCTTTCTTTTCAGCCGTTGTGCGTCTCTTCAGTTGTTAGTCGGCGTTTGTGGTGTCCTGACTTCTTTCTTGTGTCCGTGTTTGCACGCCCTGTCTTTTTGGAATAGAAAACAAGTTAGTGCAAGCATGCCGGTATAAAAAATGGCGCGAAGCTTGCACTAAGTTACTCAAGGCTTGAAACAGTGAAACTGGGCGATCCTGAAGTCTGATCTGGTCGCTTCTAGGTTGTTGCTAGGCTTTAGCTAGGTTAGTCACGACACGGATGTCCAAACTGCAGAACCGAGCATTCGCACCTCTCATAGATCTAAGGGACACGTCGTCGTTGGCGTAGGGCTTCCATCGCTTCGGGCTCTTCTTGCTGCCGCCGTTGCCTTTCCTGTTTACTAGTATGGCAGCTTTACATTAATAGTGCCAGTATTTCTATCTTTTTATGTATTTATTCCCATTAGTTCTCTCTATTTTTCTCTGTCTCTCTCGCTTTCTCTCTTAACGAAGCAGTGGTAAGTAGTGGGATGTCCTCTTCCTCATCCCCCTCCTCACGCTCACTTCTCTGTTTCACCCCCTTGCTAAAATATTCTATACAAGGCTATGCTAAGCTCTGTTAGCGTGCCTGGATAGCCTTCGGATCGAGGGTACGCGTGTTCGAATCCAGCCTCGTGAAGAATTACTTTTACGGCAAGAATTTTTCTCTTTATATCTTTCTTTCCGTCTCTCTGTTTGTTTCTCTCTTTCTTTCTTTCCTTCTCTCTATCTTGTACTTGTTCTCAGGGTTATTACAGGCCATGTCGTACACTCTTAATCCGGTTACACATAGGTTCCAGATAAAACTAACGTTCCACATATTTTTACTGGAACGAACGTAATTTTTATGTGGATCCGGCTTTTTCACGAATAATATGGGTATCAGTAGTTGCAGTCTCTTCATATTTTTCTTTATTTTTTCTTCATTTAAGTGGAACATAGCAACGTTATGTGGATCAACGACTTGTTCCACTTACTCTGTTACCGTAACTTTTTTCCCGTTCCACTTAAGCCTTGTGAGCGAGATACTTCTTTTTTTCTTCTGTTACACTTGAAAGCATGCAATGCAGTGAAGCATGCGGCGAAGAAGCTAAGTGACGACATATGTTCTCGCATTCAGGCAATCGCAGTGGGCAGTGACAACTAATAAAAAGGAAGCCTAAGCATTTCGAACTTGACGGTAAAATAGTCTTGCTAACTTTTTTCGCTTCATTGAAACGCCGACGTGAGGTTTCGCAAGAGCAAAAAGTTAGCGAGAGGTAATTTTACTTAGTGGGACAATTAGGTCTGCTTGGAAAGGGGGAAGGAGTATTGGGCTCATGGTTTCTTTTGCAAACGCAAAGACACCCAACAGAGAAGAGCGAGACAAAGAGGTGAAGACTAAAACTGAAATTTACTCACACAATTAAAGTATAATTACGACAGAAAATATGAGTAGATGAGGAAGATAGTGGAGAGAAACAAAGTTAACTAAGTTGAAGTGTCGTCTAGAAAAAAATTTACCAATCTAATAGAGATATAGACGGTGAACTAAACGTCTATATCCTCCCTTCTATGTCATCATGACGATACGAAACTGAAGTACGCCGAAATTCGACAGCGCAGCCACATTTTCAAGAATGAGCAGACATGGAACCCCGGAGCAGACTCCTACGCATTGTGGTGCTATCGCAGGCGTACATTTAAGGAGCACCCATTCTGTCCATTGTATACCTTCTTGCAGGCCAGAGGAAGGCAGTGCTGAACATTACATCAACAATTCGTGTAGAAATAGGCATGATTTGCACCATAATTTCTTTTTGAAAGCACCAGTTTTTGCTATTGTTTATTTATCAATTTTCGCATCGTATTGAGCAGCACGCTTTTGCACGAAGCCGAGAGGGTTACTGTCGATCACGCAAAAATTAATGCATCAGAGCACAATATCTTTTCTGAACATTCTAATTACTTCCC
Source organism: Rhipicephalus sanguineus (assembly GCF_013339695.2). Taxonomy (NCBI): domain Eukaryota; kingdom Metazoa; phylum Arthropoda; class Arachnida; order Ixodida; family Ixodidae; genus Rhipicephalus; species Rhipicephalus sanguineus. Next base: position 154,534,134 of record NC_051181.1, on the reverse strand, counting down.
AATCACATCAATTATAATGTTAGTGGCATGACACGTACCTGCGATATGCGAGGACGATGCGATTGGAATAACTGCCATTGAAAGAACTGACAAATTCGTTCCGCAATAATCAGAGAATGAGAATTCGGTTATTTTAATTTTGAAGTATGGAGAGACCGTAATGGGTGCCAAAGTTACATAGGGACCATGCTCGGTGGCTTCTTTTTTTTTAGCAGTCTGAGACACTCTAGTTTTACGTCGTATGCCACAAAGCGTGGTTGAAAACAAACGCATGCGAAATCGCCTTCCGTCTTGTCCATGTTTACTGAACAAAGATTCTATAGCGTAAGCGAAGTGTGGGATGCCAGCAGGCGAGAGAAAACAGGGTTCTGCGTTCGCCATATGTCACATGAATGAGAGATTTGCAATAATCTTTATTTGATCACCAGCGCGGGGTAATCAGTCTTCATGGTTCTCGAGAACGAAAGCGACGACGCGGTGGCATAGTTTGTTTATACTTACACCCCCTGGTAAAGAATGATCTAATCGCATGCCGGTGAGCTATAAATGGCGTAGAATTTCAATATAAAAGTCACAATGTTCACAATGATTACGGATTGCTAAAGCCGAAATAGCATTTGTCACTAGAACATTCAGCGCGATGTTTGTTTTCTGCATTGAATAGCACGCTATAAAAAGAAGACCATTTACACACCGCCTGCACAAAACCAAACTGACCGACAATTATTCTAAAATATACGACGTGTCAGAGTTTAGAATAACTACAGTATATCCGGAGTATGGCATAAGCAATGGAAAAAATTAAAACTGTTAAAACCGGCTCCATCGGCTGAAGTTGAATTCATCGCTATCGAACGTAGCGCCACAACTCTGGAAGCGACGAAATCGGACGCCAACGCGCCAACCCGCCAACTGCGAAGCTCTTGTTCGGATGCGTGCTTCAACGCAACTCGGCTGCTATGTGTGTAAAATCTGGCTTGTTTTCCACGCCTCGAGAAATTCCGTTTGCACTGGAGGCCTGGCTTTAGCATCCGTCACGGACTTTACGGAGAGGTAAGTGCTTTTACTTGTTACTATCGTAGCATATGTCAGTTTTGATGCAAGCAAACGGCGCTCACGTTTTCGCGCCATTGTCACACGCACAAAATCTGCTAATTGTATTTCTGTGTTTGCGTAGCAAGTGAAGTTTCGACGAAACGTTGTCTTACTGCCGCAGCTTCTATTCAGCTGTGATCTGGAATGACGGCAGTCTGCACACATGCGCTGCGTTTGCTCGCTCAAGCACAGGACTGTAGCGCTGAGCTTGGCGTCACAAGATGGCTCCCGACGTGCTTGCGCTCGCCTTTCCGAGCGCAAATTGGTGCACGTAGCACAAACTTAGTCGCGCCTGCGGCGCTCGTGTTGTCAGTTTTACCGGATTATTCCTTGCTCGCGCATTGTGGCGGTGAACCTTGATACGCACTTTTAATGGTCGTCTTTGTGCAAGAGCGTGTCCTTGTCGGCCACATATTTTTACTGGAACAAACCTAATGTTTATGTGGATCCGGCTTTTCGGCGAATAATATGAGTGTCAGTAATCGCAGTCTCTTCACTTTTTCTTTATTTTTCCTTCATTTAAGTGGAACATGGCAACGTTATGGGGATCAACGACTTGTTCCACCTACTCTGTTGCCGTTACTTTTCTGCCATTGGCCGCGGCGCCTGCATTTTCGATGGAGGCGAAAATGCTTGAGGCCCGTGTACTTGGATTTAGGTGCACGTTAAAGAACCCCAGGTGGCCAAAATTTCCGGAGCCCTCCACTATGGCGTCTCTCATAATGATATCGTGGTTTTGGGACGTTAAACCCCAGATATTATATTACTTTTTCTCATACCATTTAAGCCTTGTGAGCGAGATACTTTTTTCTTATGTTCCATTTGAAAACATGCAATGCAGTGAAGCATGTGGCGAAGAAGCTAAGCGACGACATATGTTCTCCTCGTACTCAGGCAATCGCAGTGGGCAGTCACAACGAATAAAAGGAAGCTTAAAGGGGTACTGACACAAAATTTCGCGGCCGAGATAGCCTGCTGGATCGATTCCCGTGTACGTGCGTGTACCATATGCAAAATATCGACAGTGAATAAAGCTTGGAAGGTATTTTATATGAATTTTGAAGTTCGCGAGCGCGATCCAGCATTATAGGCCGCACCTGGTGCATCGACACCCTCGGAGGTGACCCGAGGTGACCCCCATACTTCCCCTACGTAACCGTTGCAGCCGGTACAAGTTATGATGACGTCGTGGCCGCCATTTCTGTTTTGACGCGCTTCCCGACGAATCGCTCCTCGCCAGCGGGTCAAACCTGAAGTGATTCGCCACGTCAAAAATTCCTTCCATCCCCGCCGCAAGAAAATCGTCGCCATCAGACGACGATGAGCCCGGCGACGACAGACCGTGCGGAAATGCGTCACTGTTCTGTGTGCTCACGTGACCGAGCGTTTCACTCGCTAGGTGGTGATAGTTGCACCCGGCGGCTTGTCGTTTTTGGAGCTCTGTCAAACCGAAACTGAGGCTGTGTCGGTAATGGGGAGCTTGTAATTAATTATCTGTCGCGCGCTGCAGCAAACGATGTGCCGTGTTATGACTAACAGGTCCCCAGCAACACATTGCAGCAAAAAAACGCGGGGCGAAAATTTTTGTGTCAGGACTCCTTTAAGCATTTCGAACTTGACGGGAAAAATATTGGTAATTTTTGAAGAGTATTTTTTAATGGAGGCCTTTTGCTAGAACATGTCCGAAATCGGCAGGCGGGGCCCGCGGAGCTAGAGAAATAGAAGCAAAACAGCTACTCGTCCGGAGTGAGGCGCAGCTAACTTGTATGTCACGCACGCCCGAGTACTGGGCAGCCCAGCGCTGCCCAGCGCTCGGGCGGGTGTGACTTATAGTGCAGAATCCGCCTTTGTCACGGCGCCCCCGCGTATGCGCTCTCCCCTAGCGGAAAAGTCGCGAAACGTCTCATCTCGGAAGCTCTGGCAATACCGGTTGTCCCGGCCCCTACTAAACCCCTACCAAAACGGCAGAGTCAGCACAGGAAAATAAAAGAGGCGGATTGACGTTCCCCCTGTACACGTCACATTTAACAGCGCAGCTGTTTAAGCTAGGTGTAACTCCATAAGCCGTCCGCAAAAAGCTCGATGGGCCGATCCTGGGGATTGTGCAGGAAGGGTCCAAAGGGTCCAAAATTCGTGTGGTTTGTAGACAGGGGGCGGCTATGGAGTGACAAATAATTCAACCATGCACAGCCGTTTTAATATGGAAGTGATGGCCGTTGTGGAAACTGTCATCAGCGAGCTGCTCTATTGCCACTTTAGCCTTGTCATGCTTAGGTCTTAGAAGACCAAAACTTCTGCCGAGTTTAGTAACAGCTCGCACTCGCTAAGAAAGTGTTTAATATTTGTTTCTTGCTGGGACATGTGCGTTTTGTTTACGAGTGTGGTTTACAAGAGCTTGAATAATTTGACAGGTGGAGACATACATGAATAATGGCTTGTTCGACGGTGCCGCGGACGTCACCGGCGATCTGAGAGGGCACTGCAAGGAGTGCGAATGCAATGGTTTTCAGCGCCTTGTTGATCTGGCCATGACAAAGTACCTATTGGCTGGTGCATTCTCTGTGGACACTCGCCTGCCTCACATGGACCTCTCGTCAGCCTCTAAGAAGGTGCCCAAGACGGTAAGTATTATTCATTTGTACAAACCCCCAAAATTTGAACTGCTTTGTTTTAGGTTGGCAGCACACTGTCATGCCCGTTAAGAAGTAATCGTGCTGACATATGGAGGTTTTGTATGTTCACTCCATGCACACACTCTTACGTTCAGCCCCTTCAGACATTGCATTGGTGATAGCTGAAGCTTATGTTAGCAGCATTCTTAGAACCTGAAAAGGGGACAGGTTTTCACTGGGCTGCTGCTCTTTTTTTATTTCGTGTTTGGTTACTGGCAAGCCAGAGGAAATTCTTTTGTGCCTTTTCAAATGTAAGGTGCGTTTACATTCTTCTAGATGGAATTTTCGCTCTCGGTTTAACAGCAGTGCGAGTACGTGCTGTGTTCTAAGTGGGATATTCGAGTTCGTCATATTGTCTCTATACAGTACTGTACAATGCAGGGAAAGTAAAAATGCTGATGTGCCGTGGTAAGTGAAGTAAGTAAAGCTTCAGCGGTTCAAGTTATTCCAGTCCTAAATATTTCCATAATTTACTCAGTACTACCAAGGGGTTTCTTACCGTAATAGCATTGCAAACTGTGATGGTATATGTAGTAAAATAGCTTGTTAGGGAAGTTGGTGCATCTTTTGAAAGTAAACAGTGCAGACAAGGGACAGTGAAAAAAAACTACATTAATCCACCATTTTTCTAAAATGAACCTAAATTACGAGTCTGCACTTGTGTTATTTTGCTCTCCCTTATCATCTGTGCTGTTTACGTACTTCGAAGGATACCTTTGTACCTAATTTCATGACACTTTTGCTTTCATAACTGATAGACTTGGTCAAAGCTTTGTGGAGCAAACAAACCTCTCAGAGAACAGCTTGAATACTTAGATGATTTTTTCTGTTGACATTGATGAAGATTGGAGTATGAGACTGCCCTTTAAAGATGAATTCATCACAGGGCAATTCTGCGCAAAACCGGCTGTTAAAATGAGTGAAATTATTTTGACACCAAGTTTAGCTGCTGTTTGCATTCAAAAGCAAGTGCGAAAGCTTTGTCAGGAGTGTAGCATGTTGTGATAAATGTCCAGGCTACTGCTATCGCACTGCCGAAAAAAAAAATCTTCCAACAATATTTTTTGTCCAGTTCTCAGTCCTGTCAGGGCATGTTAAAAATGCTGTTAATAAATTTATTCTTAAAGTGCACTTCAGCTTTCTTATTACCTGCAAAAGGTGAATGAGGCACCAGGCGTAATAGGGCACCCGTCAGAAATGCATGCACCAATACACTGCAATCTTTTTAAACCACCAGCACATTGAAAAAAAAAAGATGTTCGCTCTTTGCTGCATTATTTAGTTGTCAGTTATTCGGTAATTAAAACAAATCGCTTGAACAGTTTTCTGAATCCCGACGAATGAGGAAATTTACCTTGAAATACATCCATGGAAATTACAGTTGGCGTGAGTGTTAATAAATATGCAATTATAGAACATATGGAGGAGGTATTTCATCTGTATTCACTGTGCACCATACGTGTACGGCATGCACCAGAGAAACATTGATTGCCCATAGCAAATATTAAGCAGAGTTTTTTCATGGCTTGATAAAAACCGTCATTTGGAGCCAAAATTTTTTATTTGATTTAGGACACACACTGTACATTGAAAAAAAAAATGTCCTGACCTCACTGATTTGCATTTTCGTGCTTCTACAGGATGTCTGCAGGAAGCTGGATCTTGCAGTGCACCACAATAGTCTTTTGCTAGACAAATATGTGGCCAGTGGTCAACAGACACCACAACTTACCCAGAAAGAGGGCCTGCGCAATCTGTCGAAGATTATTCTTTGACAGTGCACCAGGCAATGAAGTTCGGCACCCAGGAAGTGCTTCCGCCCCTGTACTGACGCAAGGGGCCGAAGAAAGTTTTCGTTCAAGCACCTCGACCCAGCTACATCATAAGTGTGTACACTGCGACTTTTCATCTTATTATTTTAGTCGTTTTCCATCTCACATAAAGGTTGCTCATCGTTCTGTTAAAAAGTACACCTGTGCCCTTTGTAAGGTCACTTTTGCAGCTGTTACCCGTTAGAAACAGCATTTTGATGAATTTCACATCTTGATCGTGGCCAGTGAAGAGCAGCATTTGATGAGTAGCGACAGTGAAATGGTCCACCAGGACATGAGCATTGAAACTGAGGTCTCAGAATTTTAGCCGTCTGTGCTCAATGATGAAGCAAGGCTCTCCGATCTGTTCAGGCTTTTGGAGGGTGAGCACATATGTGCAAAAAAGCTATCAGTGCTGTTGTCAAAAACATTTCGGAAATGTTCCACGCCAAGGGCCTTCAGCTAGACGCATCAGGTTTAACTGACAAAGCAGGAAAACGTCAGTATGAACGTAATAATATATATGTTAGACCTTCTAAAAAAGAGTTCCAATGGTTCCCATAGTTATTATGTATCACTAAGGACACTCTTAGAAACCTTGTACCAACATCCAGAAACAAGTAGCCATCTTCAGCAAAAGTTTGTCATCTCTGAAGATGGTTTCCTCAGGGACCTGTGTGATTGTTTAAGGTTCAGGCCCCATGCTATACTGAATAATCAGGACAGTGGCCTTGGCATGCTTCTATACTGCGACGATGTAGAAATTGCCAACCCTTTGGGCATGAAACGAGGCATGCGTGGAAAGCTCACACTGTTTTATGTAATATTTGCCAGCTTTCCTCCCCCAAGCAGGTCTCAGCTGAACTCAATTTTTTCCTTGCTGTTGGTTATACGAACGACCTGAAAACACTAGATGATAAAGCAGAACTGCTTCAAGATTTTATTCAGACAGTGAATGAACTGTCAGACAAAGGAATCTCATTCAAAGTTCAGGATAGAGAAATCAAGACCTATGGCTGTCTCCTTGCATTTCTCTGTGATAGTTTAGCAGCACATAATATTGCTGGCTTCAAGGAATCATTTACGCCACTCGTTCGTTATGCGTGCCGCCGCTGCAATGCACTCACGAGTGATTTCCCTAAGATTTGGTTACACTCTGACTGCCGTTTGAGAAGTGACAGTGAAATTCAAGATAAAATTTAATTGTTGAAGAAAGCAAATAACTTGGCTGAGCAGAAGGAAATATCGGCAGCTACAAGCATCAAGGAACCCTCAGTGCTTCACCTCGTAACAAGGTTCTCATTGACTGAGGATGTACTCTTTGACCCTATGCATATATTGTAAGGTGTGCTGCCTAAAGAAGTTTTCTTGTTTCTCCGTCACCAAGTACACATCCGTCGGGTATTTAGCAGAAAACAACTGAATGAAGCATTAAGGAAGTTCAATTTTCATTCATCTTTAAATTCAGGAGAGCGCTCACGTTTGTTCGATGCTTCGCTGTCGTAGGTGTCTTCAGCAAGTGCATTGGGAGTTTTCGTTCTACACCTCACACTTTTTCTGAATAGCGTTGTTCCTATCAACCTGCTGGATCAATTCTACTATTGTCTGATAATGGCTGTCCAGAGAACACAGCTTGTACTTTCTCCAATTTTGAGTGTCGAGGCCCTAGGTTTTTTTTTCTTTGCAACCTAATGGTTGTTCGGCGTTATGATGAATGTTTAAAGTATTTTATTTTACAAGAAACGAGCCATGAAAGCGTAGTAACAGAAGAAAAATTTTTGCTGGCTTGCGCTGTGTACACTTACAAATACGACCGTGGTTTCTACTGCCTGTGTAAATAGTATAGACAACTTCCATAAGTGTGTACTGTATTTCTTGTTTGAATGTTGTATTTCTGCTTTTAATGCACAGGGAGAACTTTTTTTAAGATATGAAGGTCAAATGAATGATCTTGTATAATGGTATCATTCAGAAGTCTTTTCATTGACTACACATTGTAATACTGGCGTGTAGCCTTCAGTCTTACTCCTTCGTCGTTTTTAGCTGTGAAGTATGTCTGTCGATTGTTTAGTAATTTGCTTCGATGCTCTTGTTCATGCATTTCTGCGGTTTTGATACAATTGTGTAAAACGGCTTTTATATAATAAAGTATCACGTACAGCATCTGTGTAATCTTTACAGTGGTTTCCTACTACTGAATAAGTGTATTTTTATTTTGAAACAGCATGACTTTGTTTTAAGCACCATTTTCCAGCAAGACTTATATCAGAATTTTTAGAGTTGCTTCCTGCAATTTAACACCGCTGGTGGCCTGGCTAGCTGAAACAGCGTTCCTGATAATAATATGTGGAGTATTGTTCCTGGTAATATAGTAGTCTATTTATACACAACAGCGTTCCGTAAATATATATGTGGAACATGGTTTTACATATCTCATTCTGCCCATAAGAGGAACATTGTTCCAGGTATTAATGTGGGGTACATGGTATCTCTTATATCATACTAAAGTTAAGAGCAACAATGTTCTACATAAATAAAATTTTATCCAGTTCATGTGTTACTCCTATATAAGGGGAACTTTTTTGCAAAAAAGTTGCCCTTACTAAGTGGAACCTATGTGTAACCAGATTAAGAGTGTAGACATGGTATTCCCGCCTCAGCTTTGTCTGAGTGGAAATAGCTCAAAGAATTGAATTCCTGTCGATCTGATAACATTATATATTTTTTTCTTAGATTAGGCCCTAAATCTGCCCTAAATGGTGGCTCTGCGCTGTACAGCGCACACGTGTGCTGTACAGCGCAGAGCCACCATTTAGGGTAGATTTTGTAGTGACGCGGAAATTACCTCCTTGATAGTGAGAAAGTTCAAATATATATACACAATAACCTTCTCAATATTTACTTATGGACAAATATTTGGGCTCGTGGAACATGAGGTGAGCATTAGTGAGGTCACGCCTTTTTAGAGTAAATACTTACTCTATCACTATATATATTCACGATGTGCTTTCTTAAAGGGACTGACAACCGATCGAAATGTGTCACAAGACCCTGGCTGTGAATTACAGTGACATAAACGAGTTTGTTTTTCACCATATGATTAGGATTTGCATTGTTGAATTGCACTTTGAAAGTCACAACGGCATGTCGCGTCGCCTGACGGGCAAGCCTTCATAGTGCACGAATGAGATGTGCAGAATGCTGTACGCAGTCCGCTGCTATTTACTAAAGAAAAAACATGCGTTCAAAATTAATCCGCACGTTATTAGGCATTCTCGATTTATTCTGTGCTTATAAAAGAGTAAAAGGAGTTGAGAGGTGGCGTTGCCTTCGCGACTACTAGTGAACGCATGTCGAGCAACGGTGCATGCGCGCGGCGCTTTCTACATTGAATGAACTTCCATGTAGCACACGTCAAAAACCGGAAAAAAGGCATTCCATACCGCTGGGGCTGTGGCACGGGCTTCGCAAGACACTGACCAACGTAGGCGGTGTCACGGCTGAAACGTTAGTAAAGGCATCTTTTCTTTTTTCAGTCAGTACTACCCGCAAGGCATTCTCTACACACACACACACACACACACACACACTATATATATATATATATATATATATATATATATATATATATATATATATATATATATATATATATATATACAGCATTACCGACCACGTTAGTCATAAACTTGAAGCGAACAAGCAAGACGAGCTTGATCTGTTCATTAGTTTGATGAACCGTAGTTAGGCTTGGCTCGGGAACACAGTGCGGAGGGCAATCTAGTGAGCGTCGAATACTTGGCTCATTGAATCGGTAAGCAGAACTGTAAAGCGAAAAGCGCTTGTTAGTTTTGAAGTCTTCTTCCTCGCTGTTTTCATTCAATCTGTTGTACATTGCTGCTAACATGGGTACCTGTGAAGGGAAAGTAATCAGTAAAGACAACATGCATGTGTCCATGCCTGGACTTCCCTCTTAGTTACTCCCTCTTATTACTCTTTCAACGGCGTGAAGTGGCGTTGCGGCAACAAAGGCAGTGTGTAATCGGCTAATATTCCCTATGAAATTACCTATGCTTTTCAGGAAAGCAGCGTACACTCAGGAACGTGTTGAAAGGGTGTCGTTTCGTCTCACAAAAACAGTCCTGATATCGTGCATGCCTCTCGATTGCATTATCGCCGCGCGCCCGGCACTTCCAGGTCACAAATGGCATGCACGTTATGAGCGTTAGACAGCATTCTTCATAGGAAAGTGGCGAGTACCGAGGATTCAAGAAAGGAAACGCAAGCCAGCAGCAAAGCAGCCGGTTGAAGATCTCTCCGTCGTTGCTATGGCAACGGCGCGCGCGGCTGCGCTCGCTTCCGAGTCTGCTTGCCTACCGTTTCGCCGTCTGTTCCGTGCACACCGCTCCCCACCGCCGGCCTGCGCCAGTCAGCGAGCGGGGGGGGGGGGGGGTAAGGGAGGGGCACTTGCTGAAGGCCTTGACAGTTTGTGAGAAACACCTATTCTCATTATTCTTGTCAGTAAAACACCGCCTCCGTCAAACTTTTGGGAGGGGAGGCGGGCCCTTGGGACATACCCCCTAGCTACGGGCCTGGCCTCTGGACTCCTAGGTGGCCCCGGTCGGTTGAGTTTAACTAAAATCTGGGTTCCTTTTCTTCGTTATTAAGTAATGGGTTCTGTGGTAATAAAAAATAAAACATTAGAAGTTTACTTGCTCCATTTCCAAAAGCGAAACCGGAACTGCAGCAAATATCTTGGTTGCAATGCTCCAGCGAAAAAAACAAGTAACTAAATCTTCAACAGCGTTGTACTAGTAATAATAATTGCTGGAGTTCTACGTGCCCAAACCATAATATGTTTATGAGGGATGCCGTAGAGGAAGGCTGCGGAAATTTCGACCACTTCAGGTTCGTAACGTGCATCTAAAACCAAGTAAACGAGCCTCTAGCATTGTCGCCTTGTTCAAAAATGCTGGAGGCACCGTCAAACCTGTGCCGGTCAGCAGGCGAGCACCGTAACCGCTGTACCACCGCGGCAAACATAAGCAATTCGGAGAGAGACAAAAAAAAAACAAAAAACCGCATTGGGATTCGAACCAAGGCCCCAGCGATTGCGCGCAAACAGCCAGCATGGATGATCAACCCATTCAGCCACAGCGCGCGGCGGCTAGCCCGTGATACGATAGCTATTATATAGATACTACGGTCAAACTCTCCTTGCAACGCTCCTTGCAAGTGTCCCCACCTTCCAAAGAGCAGGAACGGAATGCAAAAGTGAAAACAGCTGCTTTCTGTTTGCAAAAATGCGCTGTAGACCATAATTCGATGTTTCACAGTGCAAGGAACGAGGACGACATTGGAAAACACACACACCGCTGAACTTACAACTGACTATATTTTCAAACTTACAGCAATATATGCGCTCTTCACCAGGAAAAAAAAGAATAGAGCAAATCAAGCATACAAAAAATTCCAGAAAAAATCGTAGAAGCCCAAACAATTTTGAAACGTGATAAAAAGTGCACGAGTGCAGCTTCGCTTGCTCTTTCGAGCAACGAAAGTGAATTTCTCGTAATCGTAAAATATATGTGATATCGATGATGGGTTGTTGTTTCCTGCGACTACAATTTTTTGTACACCAGGCCTGCAATTGTCGCGTGACCAAAATCACGTAACATCGCACATCTACTTGTGTGACTACAATCACGTAAAAACTAGCCACGTGACTAAAAATCACGTAAAATCAAGTAATTAGTCTCGCCACTAAAATCCCGTAACGTCAGGTATCTATTGACGTAGAAGAAGTGATGCCTGGGCAAGTTTGAATTGGTTATGCATGTTCGAAACGGGCGGCGCAAAAACAAGGGACAAAGGAAAGACTACACACTACAGGGCGCCTTCTCACAACTAACTTTATTAGAAAGAACATACACTATTTGAACCTCCCCCAAGTACCACGTGCTCTTACATCATTGATAGCCGACAGGATACATAGACATGTGTTGCTGTAAAGATTAGGAACGGTTACAAAACGATAATCACATGTACACTTTTTTTTCTATGTGATGAAACGATTGAGGAAACAAATTTCATCGTCAGGCAGTGCTGTTGATGGCATCCTTACACATAGATTGCCTTTTTTGTTAATGTGATGCGCCTCAACAATTTCTCTAGTAGCTTGATTGTTATGCCTGAAAATACATATGGTGTCATGAAAGTTGGGGGTGCATCCGTGTTGTGCACAGTGTCGAGCAACGTGCGAGTAGGCATTGCCGTCCAATGAACGCTTGTGTTCGGACAGCCTTACATTGAGGCAACGGCCAGTTTGCCCAATGTAAACATGACCGCAGAGCACGTGGTACTTGGTGAAGGTTCAAATAGTGTATGTTCTTTCTAATAAAGTTAGTTGTGAGAAGGCGCTCTGTGGTGTGTAGTCTTTCCTTTGTCCCTTGTTTTTGCGCCGCCCGTTTCGAACATGCATATGGATTGACGTGACGTGTTGGCGCCAAAAACTTCGGAACAACTGGGTGGTGCGGGGTAGCCTCAGCGTCTGCACTGGACTCTAATAAAGATGTACTTGCTCTCTCGCGTGACTAAGATCCCATCACGTAACTACTTGTGACGCGACATTTCCCCTTCAGAACCACGCAACAAGTGCGTAGTCTGGGGAACCGACCGAAACCTGAGAAGAATAGAATATACAAGCACAGCCATATCCTATAATACTATACTAGCAAAAACTTTGCACCTCTAGCAATAGCTTGGTATTACTAGCAAAACCTTAGAAGAAGCTAGGTCGAACGCTAGCTCCGCTTTCGGTTCCAGCCTTACGCAACCAGTAACATGCTGCGCACATTTTCATTTACAGATGTAAAATGGCATCTTATTGCGGTACGTTGAGGTGGGCTGCGAGTGCTTGCGAAAAGCTGCTGAATCACAGGATTTTCGTTTTGTAACTGGGAGCACCAGTCCCTGGACTTCCCGAACGCTTTAATACACACACGTCATATCACACGGACCTATCCGATGCAGCGCACAGTGCTATGTGATGTTAAAGGAGAAGGCATGCTGGTTTTTTTCTGTTCACGTAGGGCGATAGATATGACAAGAGATGAATAAAAATCCCAGTTTCACCGCAAGGACGATGCAATGAGTGCGATAGCAACAAATGAAGTAAAGCTGCAGGCAGCTAACTCAGATGCAGTCTCGCGTAACTCTACAAAATGGTGCTGTAAGAGAACACAGCCACTCCAGGTAGGAAAGGGGATTTCGCACAGTCTCTTCGAGTTGAGAGCGCAGCATATAGAAGGGTATATGAGCCGTCCGCTGATGCTTGTCGAGATAGCAATTTGATTTCATTTAAGTTAGGGCGAAATCATTGCAGTGCTGTTTGAAAAAGAACAAATAATTTTTCCTATTCTTTGATTGGCTTAACTATTTGTTGGTTTCATTAGTAGTGTCTAACAAAAAAAAAGAACCCCTCGAAAAATTCCCCTTCGTTCGTTAAGATTACGACAAACACTTGCGTTAGCCCTAAAGTAAAAAGCAACTGCAAGAACGTCTAACTTTGTCATTTAATTACTATGCCTCGCTTGTCTAAGCTTAGTTCGCTTCCTTTACGTTGCTGAATTGTAGGTAACTGAGAAGGTCGTAACGACATCATTGAGAAGGGAGAAATAAGTTTCCACCACAATACGCGTACGTACAAAAGTTCGAAACAGCTTTGTTCACCATAACTTGATCGGGCATTCTGTTCCTTAGGACGTTTATAAAAGAGTAAAGTAAGAATTACAAATGCAGATCTGAACGATGTGATACGCGTTGAGTGTTTAAACATACACTAAAAAAGTCATATAATAAAGAGAAAAAAGAAACGGCAGCTCAAGATTACAGTCAAGAACCGAAACCGAAACGAAAGCTCTTTTTTGTTTCGGCGGCGACATCCTGTGCGAAGCTGCAGAACGAAGTCACGGGCTGAAAAAAAAATGCTGATCCGTCGCCAGGGCCCGTATTCTCAAAAGGCGACAATCGCAAAAGTATCGCCTTTGGTGCGCGCTGATTGGCTATTGAGCAAACCGGAAAAGTTAGGGCGCCATCTGGTAATTCCGCCGACGTCAATTTTGCGTCATGGTGCTCGACGGTGCTCTCGACATATTTGCAATAAACGAAGACACCGTTAACCGTCGGTTCGTGGTGAAGTCTAGCATTTCAGTGACGTAGGCGGTAGCTTCTAGTATTCAATCCTCGGTGGATACACGCAGCATTTTTTACGCTGAAGCTTTCATCGAGCATTACGTTAAGGTGTTATCAGCACTCGTTCTTTGCCAGCGCATGTTTTTTCGTGGTTTGAACGTCCCAGGAACATGAACCGTGCGTTGCTCGCGTGGCTTATGGCGAGCCGGCAACATGTTGAGATCTTGAGACGATGTCGCTGTGGCGGCACGCTACAGCTGAACTCTGCGCGTACGCCGTGTTAAATTCTCAACGAAAATACGTTTCACGCAAAGTTGCATCCTTTAAATATCATACTGTGCATTAAATAATCGAACAAAAAAACGTTGAAAGCACTTTTCAACACGTCTTATATTTCAAGTAGCCACAGCCAAGCCGGCCAAGCCTAGCCACTGCGTAGAAGCAGCGACACACGCTCGAAAACGCCGCACTCGGGTTGCTCTGCGCCTTCGGTGCGCTCACTCCTGTGTTGTGAGACATTCGTGCTACCGACGGCCAGTTGCAACAATGACGTCACAGGCAAGTGTTTTTTTTTACTTATTGAACGCATCAAATTCTACGTCACCAAACGCGATACTATCGCCTTTTGCGATCGTTTGAGAATACGGGCCCAGGACCCAGGAATCGAACCTATGACGGCGCGGTTACGCCGCGCTCTGAACTTGAGCGATTAGCTCGCTCGGCCACGGTGGATGCTTTTTTTTTTTTTTCTTTCATGGTATTTATTACAAATGTGTGTAATTAGCATACATAGCGAACAAAATACTCAAGGCGGCCTCTACCAGCGCACAAGCGTTACACAGAAGTCCTAAAAGGGTATTAAAGCTATACATTTCATGAAGAGTGGATACCAGTCCGGTTGAAACTCTAATTGTTCGTAAAAGTCTTTTAGCTGAAGAGCCATTTGAATGAGATGCAACCGCGATGATACCATGGGTTCCGCATGCCTGTCTAACATGCGAGTTTTCCATAAACTGTGCATACCCATTAGTAATAGCATGTCAACAGGCATAGAATGGCTTTTGGGTGGCATGAGATAACGTATGCTATACGAATTTAAATCGAGTGTTTTTTTTTAAAAGCCTTTGTAGAACGTCCCAGAAGAGTATGGCGTCTTTACAGCTGATGAAGCAATGTATCCCGTTTTTTCTACTTTCGGGACTGCGATCATCCGCTGCTTCGAACATTTTTACAAGTGAATCTCGTCGATGTCTTACCAAGTTTAGTGGTATCTGCTAATTATGCCTCGCCTCCCTATTTGCAAGGATTCATGCGTGAAGTGTATGAATCAGTGCGGTTTTTGACAGTAAGATTCTCTACCCTATTATTTCTCTTAGTTCACGGAAAGATCTATATAATGCCATATAGATATGTTGGTTCCTGCACCGTTGTACCGATCACTATATGCTGGATTACCTGGAACACGACGTGCTTGTGGTGTGA
>NC_051181.1:154509957-154518781 GCF_013339695.2 Rhipicephalus sanguineus | reverse complement strand
CGACTTTGAAGAAGTGCAACCGGTACCAATGTTGATTATGAGATTGTTGATATCATCCTTACGCGGGATTCACCCGATTCGCTGTGTCCATATATGTTCACACCTTCAGCGTACCTGTGCCAACGGGTTTAATTCATGATCATGGGCGTAGTCGTCGAGATATAGACATGCTGTCAACATGGGTGATCCACGTCCAAACGGTGCTCTAGCTGCGAAACACGAATAGACATTGTACACGCTCTCATATATCACTACAACATAAGCAAGTACTTTTGTGAAGACCACTTGTCCACTTGCTGTTATACCGATTCCTATTGACAAGAGGGATCAGCCCATGTTTTTTTTTTCAATCAAGCGCACTCGAATGGGAGGCAGGAGAGGCTGTCGTGCTGTAATGCTGAGGTTCATCTTCCCGGGAAGCAAAGATAATATCTGGTCGCTGATTATTGAACAATCAAGGGCTGAAATCATGATATTGTACTTCATGAATTGGTTATGATGACGGTATTGGATCGCAAAATAAATAGAGTTTCTCAGTATTGTTAAACATATGCACGAGCACCTTTGCTTTATAATGTCTTGTGTTCTACGTGCCAAAACCACAATGCGATTGTGAGGCACGCCGTAGTGGAGGGCTCCTAATAAATTTGATCATCTGGTATTCTTTAACGTGCACTGAAATTGCGCAGTACACGGGCCTCTTGCATTTCGCCTCTATCGGAATGGGACCGTAGCGGCCGGGAACGAACCCGCGACTTCCGGGACAGCAGCCGAGCACCGCAATCACTAGGCCGTTGCGGCGGCTGCTGTCGTGTTATCGTACATCTTACCGAAGATAAAAGGACGACATGCTGCCGATGTACGTACTTTCGTCTTCGAATATGGGTAAGCTAGTGGAAGAATGAAAACGCACTTAAGACAGTAGATTGCGATACCCCTTACGGCTATACGTAGGCCCTATGGCGACACGACGTGTTCACTAATTTTTCATCTTCAGGATTCCATCTCCCCTGTACTTTTGCCCGTACGGCTGTTTCACACGGCAAGATTGACGTTGAATGCACAGACACCTTCACGACAGCTTGCCTTGTCTCCCGTTTCATCGTCACTAAGTGTGTTCGATCGAGCAGCCTTGTGCTTCTGGGAAACGCGCTCGCGTTCAACGCCAGCCGTCAGAGAGGGTGGAGAGACGCGAAGATACCATTACTATGATAATGGAGACGAGATAGAATGTATACATACTCTCAACACTCATATAGACGTCTCCGGAAATGGCGCTGCCGGATACGGGCATCGTACATAAAGTCTGGAGCGAGGATGTCTGACGCGTTGAAATATTATTAATATGGACCTCTCTAAAAATCTCATCCAGTTGGAGTCATTGTGATTCGGGTTGGTTTTTCATTCCCACGACTCTTCGCATGAAACATGCATGCTGTACGATCCCGAGCCTCTTGGCGCCGTCTAGCGTCACACCAGGTCAGCGCCTCGGAAGTCATCGGGGGCTACGTAGAACACGCGTGTGTCGAATTTAGGTTGCCTCCCTCGTCGTTGTTGAAATAGTAATGAGGTTGTCTTTTTTTCTTTTGGAAGAATAAAACTACAATAACGTGTGTATATATGTAACTCAATATAGTTCTGGAGAGCAACGCGGCGTTCATCTCGTTTCCCGCTTGGCGCCGACATGCCTCGATGCAGGCCGCTAACAAACATGGAATTTAGGCTCGCCGGACGGTGCTCCAGAAGCATCCGCTCGTAGGCCCACAAGGTAGTTAAAGCATTTTTGTGCTTTTTAAAGACTACAGGCCTGTGTGAACGCTTGTGAGCGCTTGTGACTATTTTTAGAGTGCCACCGCCACATAACGTGTCAGTGCATTCATTGATCATTTCCTTTTTTTTTTCGCTGCCCCCCTCTCTTTCTGTCTCTCCCATCTTTCCACTCCCCTTCCCTTTCCCCCGGCGTAGGGTAGCCAACCGGACTGCTGTCTGGTTAACCTCCCTGCCTTCTCCCTTTTGTATTCCTTCCTTCCTTCCTTCCTTCCTTCCTAGACTCGCCGGTAGATCAGTGGGTGCAGTAGAATGCTTTCATGTTCGATCACAAGAAAAAGTATTTCTTCCTCGGCTTCCCATGCTTATGTTTAACTAAAATCAAGAACACGTTTCTGTTCTTAGATGCTGAAAGACCTGTAGTTCGACAAATACTTGGCAAATATATCGATGCGAAATGCGTGACTTCCGCCACATTCGCTGCTTAACATATAATGAATACAATTAATAACAAAATGTTTTAAGCATAACACCCTCCAGCGTGTAATAGCATTCCTGCGAGCACGATAAGCCTGGCTTGTTGATGAGCGCAGCATACGTTAAAACATACCGCTAGTACAGCTCCCATATCGAGCAGGTGAACTTTGCTACTCCTACAGTACTAAGGAATAACCCCTAATGTGCAATATACCAATCAAAATTTCATAAGTATTGAATATGTTGCTGACGTCAAGACACTAGCTAGCATTAACCAGGAAAAGTTTCTATAGAAATATTTGTCGCCGTCGTCGTTATTGACAGTACAGCGGATGCAGGTGTCAAAAAATATGCGCGAGACTTCACATGTTATAAGTACATGTGTATTCAGTACACGAAGTGATGTTTTGTAATGATGCTCTGAACGACACTTCATCAAAATACTGCGTTTTCCTGCGTCGATCACAATGCTAGTTCATGATATATGTCATCAGAGGGATCTTAATGTGGCCTTCGGGTCAATCGTGGAGAGACAGCTAAACGTCACTGCAGACTCCGACATAACGAATAGAGAGCAATGGTTAAGTGCTTACAGTAAGTGTAGGCTTGGCATCATAAGTTGATTACAATGCTTGCGACTGAAAATCTGTATAGCTAGGTAAAAACACGAGTACTGTAGTGAAAATATTATTTATTATTTATTTATTTATTTATTTATTTATTTATTTATTTATTTATTTATTTATTTATTTATTTATTTATTTTTGATAAATTAAGAGCGCTAAACAAGAATGCCCTCGATTTCTTCGCGTAAGACGTCTTTAATGAGCCGCATGCCTCAGTTCATCGTGGAAAATCCATAAGGTGCCAATAATAGCATCTGGAATCTATAACGGGCAAAATGACACGCAAAGTCACACTGTGTTTCGCGAACGCCAAAAACGCCGACTGCGGTGGCACCCCGTGTTCGAAGGATTTTTCATGAGTGTTTACGGAGTGACGCGATGTGTTAGCTTCGCTCGCATCGCCTCGGGGCAGACGAAAGTTCGCCCCCGACTTCCCCCTCCTGTTCATAAACAACGCCTCAGTGATCCCATGAAGCAAGCGACGGGCGAAGTGGATGCGATCCTTCCGAGTTCCACGCCGCACGAACTCTCCGAAGCGTAAAGTCTGCATAGCGGTGCCGCGTGTTTGTTTTTTCAAAGCACTCCGGCGGCGCGTGACAGCGTGCCCGCATGAGCGGTCTCAATGGGCCACGACAACTTGTAAAAGCTGTTACCGATTTGTTTCTTCGAGTGCTTTGTTTTCATTGCACGGGTCCGTGAGTCTGTTTATCTTGGCTAGGCATGAATTTCTAGAGAGCCGCCGAAATGAATATTTTTTTCAGAGGTTCCCGTAAGACGGGATGGTTTTAGATCTTGCTTATGCTAGAACCTTGTAAAAGGTGCTATCGAATATTGCCGTTAAATACGTCCCAAGGTGTTGCTATGGGGGCGATTATAAACAAAGGTCTTGCCATAAAACCTCACGGTAAGAAATATATAGCAGATAAACAACAACAACAAAAAGAACAAACATGCTCAGAGTACTTTAACATGAAATTAATGTCTGCAGTATTAAACTGGAACGGCACTTACTGAACAGGGACACAGGTAGAAACACACACATCAGACAAAGTGTGTGGAGCTTGGTTTACGAGATAGGTGCGTTTAAACGTAAAAAATTGTGTTTTACCCCCGAAAAGAAGATAATTGTCTAAATGAAATTGCTTCAACCAATATTTTCACATGCGCTGAAAAATTCTCAGCAACTTTTAGGGCAGTGTGATGAGTGAAGTGCGCGTTCGAATTGTGCGCCTTCCAAAAATGCGCAACGTGAAAAGAAGACTACCGCGCGCAAACGGTGACCAACGAAGACGACGACGTCGAAACAACCTCCAGCACGAGAGCACGTGGCGCAAACGTTTGACGTGCAAGTGGCCCAATAAGGAAACAACACGGGTAATCTCAGGGGCCAATCCCTTGCCAACACCGAGATCCAGTAGTCTCCAATGAGGAGTGGACAAGTGTACCCGAGGGCAGAAAAAGCCTGGCTTCAGAGGGTTCCGAGGGGAGTTCGAAGGGAACCAGACAAGCGGAAGGTTGGAACCGGACCGGGCGCTGAAGACAGGCCGTCGGGTTTCGGACCCGAGCCTCCAGGACTTCAACCGGCCGGAGCCTCCTGCCGTCGCGTTCCCGAGCGAGGGCACCACAGCCATGGTACGCGAACTCCTGCCCAAGGCCTGCGGACTCCGGTGCCGGCAGGCAACCTAGCAGCAGCAGTTGGGCTACGGGCTCGAGCTGCGCATCCACTTGCCTGGCCAGGTTGCCCTGGCGTCTCATCGTGCCGGCCAGCAGCCAGCTAGCCCGCGTCAACTCTCCATGCCGGAGCCACCGCGTTCCCGTCGCGTGTGCGTCACCCAGCCCGAAGCCATTTGGTGAGAATGAACTTGTATTCGTCACCGCTCCGCTGCTCAGCCGCGTCAGGACTACACTGTCCACTGTAGGTCTTTGAACTCGCCTTTTGTTTGTTATTAAGAGTATGTTACCGCGTGCAGTGAACCTTTTGTTGAATGTTTGGCTTTAGATTGTTTTTCGCGCTAATGGTTTATTAAATGTCTCTGTGTGTGTTGAAAGCAACGGCTTTGTCCTCAATAAAGCTCTCCTAAGCTCGGTCTTAGAGAGCTGTCGTAAACTGAAAAAGAACCTGCATCACAAATTGGCGTCCGCTGCGACAGGACAAAGCCGTTTGTTTTTCAACTTGATGTTTTAACTGTTGAGACCATGGCGAGCACGTGGGAATTATTAGAATTGGCGGAACGTATGGGTCTCGAAGGACCAGAGTTCAAAGCGTGGTATGAAGAGCGGATGGCGCGAGAGCGACAGGAACGGGCTGCAGAACGAAAGGCAAAGAAGGAGAAGCTTGAATCGGAGCTTAGGGCTAAAATGGAACAGCTCGAAGCGGAGAAGCGAGCACTTCAGCGGCGACTCGAAGCGGAGAGGCGAGCACTTGAGCGGCGACTCGTAGTGGCGATGGATGAGAAGACGCACCTTGAGAGCCAGAGTTATGGGCAAGTGGTTGATGGTTGCTCGGATAGCAGTTTTCCATGGAGTAAATCGGATTTCTGCAGGGTTAGCCTTGAACCTCGCCATAGCCTTTCAATAGAGCCAGGAGCTCAGATAGAGGATGGCAGAGAGGTAGGCGGCCATGAAAGCAGGATTCGTGCAGAGCTTGACGAAGCGGAGGATAGCTTCGCAAGCATGGAACAGGGCAGTTCCATTCAGAATGACAGGTGCTTTGGAACCTCTGAGATTCCAAGCACATATGATGAAGAGGTACGATTGCCTCTCAACAGCTCCCCTGAAGGGGCACAAAAAGATCGCATGTGTGACGACGGCGAGTGCCGTGAAGAAAGGTTTGAGGTGGTAGCCGCCGATTCTTGTGTGCCGCGAGATGCGGTAACAGGAGCCACGAGCATGGTCGGAGGTGATGCGAGTAAATCACTCGTAGAGCGAGGGAGTTTGGATCCCAAAAACAGTGCAGATGCAACCTCTTCGAGAGAGAAGGCAGAGATTGCCGAATCGCTGCTCGAAACTCGCAGAATGGAGTCGCGAGTACGGCGGTCCCCATCGGATGTCGCCGAGCAGGATGACCAATGCGTAAACGTCAGTAGCGTGGAACTCAGCGCTAAGTCGGTTGAAGGTGAACAAGAAGATAGCCGGTTGCAAGCGTATTCCTCTTCGAGCAACGATGAAATTTTCGCGTTTGCTGGAGTGCCTTTGGCTTCAGAAGACACTCAGAATTTGTCTCGGCTAAGCGACCGTGAGCCAGAGCAACGCCTCCTGAGGCGCTGGCGAGAGGAAGGCGTTCGCGTGAGGAAAGACGTAGTTTGGACGCTCTTGTCTCGGTGCGCCTGGAGGCAACGCCTCGTGTTGGGATTGAATTCTGGCTGTGCTGTGGCTAGGAATTCCATTGAGCGTCCAGTTGTTTTCACGTGGGGTTTTAGACACGCGTCTTATCGAACACGCTTGAATGCGTCTTTCTTTCTTTGGTCTTGTCGGCGTGTGAAAACTTCCACTCGTTTGGTTTGGGACGCTATTACATGAGCGTCAAGTTCAATGACCGATCGCTGTTTTGGGTTCCTGACTTTGGATAACGGATTTATATGTTTTGTAAATATCCGAGTTTGTTGTGAACGTTCTCTTAACTTTGAATGTGATGTGATGTAGAGATATGGATGTCAGATGTGAGGGGATGTACAGATTCCGTTGGAGCAGTGGTCTGACTTTATGGTGAAAGTTTGTTTAAACTAAAGGAAGCTATTTCTAGGAATGGTCATGCTGCATCAGGTGTTTCTTTGGCCTGAATAGCGGAACTGTGTAATGACCGGTGTGCTGTAATGGACGGACTTATAGTGTGTGAGTGATATTATTGTGTGCTCCCTATCACTTATGTGTTCCGCGCACTGAGCGGCAGTTTTTCGAAGAGAAAAACTTTTCGAAAAAGGGGCCTTTGTGATGAGTGAAGTGCGCGTTCGAATTGTGCGCCTTCCAAAAATGCGCAACGTGAAAAGAAGACTACCGCGCGCAAACGGTGACCAACGAAGACGACGACGTCGAAAAAACCTCCAGCACGAGAGCACGTGGCGCAAACGTTTGACGTGCAAGTGGCCCAATAAGGAAACAACACGGGTAATCTCAGGGGCCAATCCCTTGCCAACACCGAGATCCAGTAGTCTCCAATGAGGAGTGGACAAGTGTACCCGAGGGCAGAAAAAGCCTGGCTTCAGAGGGTTCCGAGGGGAGTTCGAAGGGAACCAGACAAGCGGAAGGTTGGAACCGGACCGGGCGCTGAAGACAGGCCGTCGGGTTTCGGACCCGAGCCTCCAGGACTTCAACCGGCCGGAGCCTCCTGCCGTCGCGTTCCCGAGCGAGGGCACCACAGCCATGGTACGCGAACTCCTGCCCAAGGCCTGCGGACTCCGGTGCCGGCAGGCAACCTAGCAGCAGCAGTTGGGCTACGGGCTCGAGCTGCGCATCCACTTGCCTGGCCAGGTTGCCCTGGCGTCTCATCGTGCCGGCCAGCAGCCAGCTAGCCCGCGTCAACTCTCCATGCCGGAGCCACCGCGTTCCCGTCGCGTGTGCGTCACCCAGCCCGAAGCCATTTGGTGAGAATGAACTTGTATTCGTCACCGCTCCGCTGCTCAGCCGCGTCAGGACTACACTGTCCACTGTAGGTCTTTGAACTCGCCTTTTGTTTGTTATTAAGAGTATGTTACCGCGTGCAGTGAACCTTTTGTTGAATGTTTGGCTTTAGATTGTTTTTCGCGCTAATGGTTTATTAAATGTCTCTGTGTGTGTTGAAAGCAACGGCTTTGTCCTCAATAAAGCTCTCCTAAGCTCGGTCTTAGAGAGCTGTCGTAAACTGAAAAAGAACCTGCATCACAGGCAGTAAGTACGCTAAGACACTACTAGGCGTGAATATCTAAAACAATGTAAGAGTAACACGTTGTGGCCAACATTATGAATTTAAAAGCGTCTTAATAATTCGCGAATTGACGAAGACTCAATGACTTGCTTTAAGCAGTTAACGTCAAGGCCCATCAGGTCCACTCTGCCAACGTCTTCTCGTACATGTTCAACACTGCATTACAGTGGCGTAGCCAGGTGGTGGCACACCGGAACCCTCCCCCCGAATTTTTTTTTGTTTTTTGCCATGGCATACAGAGCACAAAATCAGACTCTCGACCACGTCTGCCACTGCCACAAATTACACTCGGCGCCCACTTCAGATCAAGGAATGTGTTGATCAAGGAGAAAAGAGTGTTGCACACTATTTTTTGGCATTTATAGACTTGCGTAGAGTGAAAGAGATGTTGGAGTACATTTGGCTGAAACATCAAGCCCAAGAAGTCATCCGCTCCCATTGTAGAAATTCTGTTCTGCGTGATGTGAGTAGGGTCAGTCTCCTCCCTGTGTTTACTGCCGTCAACAGAAGCCTCACGAATTATCGCTGACTTCGATTCTCCAATACTGATTTCTCTGCCTTTCTTTTATTGCGCACACGAAGCATCACAAAGGCTTCCGTCAGATGCGGGAAGCTTTTGAACACAGCAACAGATGTGGCCATCTTAGTCGTGTGTGTGTGTTTCGTTGTTTTTTTTTCGATCTTTACGCACGTCTCAGAAACCTCTGCCTGCCCCCATATTCTCGGCATACATTCAGTGGTTTCATAAGGAAGATTAGCTTCATCGCATGCCTTGTGCCGCATTTACCTCGGCTATTTGCAGCGCATAGGGCTTAAGCAGCCGCAGACGTTGTGCTTAACGAGTTTGGTCTAGAGGGTACGTTAACATTGCGACGTTGACGCGTTGACTCGTTTCAGCGGCGTTGTAACTGCAGCCTTACACGCGAAAGCTCACACGACGTCCACGAACGCCTGTCTCAAATGCGAGCGCTGCGCCTGTCTTCACGCTACAGCGTGCATGCGAAATGTCGCGATAAAACGAAGGTCCTGAACTCTGATTCCTGATATAAATAAG